>NW_020272963.1:0-6513 GCF_003268045.1 Sipha flava | reverse complement strand
GGTGATCGCGCATTTATTTAATATGGCTATTGTTTATTGATGAAAACGAAACACGAACACTAATCTATTTTGATCGTTACAGAAACCCCCCTTTGTGGAAACTTGTCATATTCCAGGACTAGGTTCCACAAAAAATTTAGAAAAATTGAGATACGTGTTGGTTAAGCAAATTTAGAAATAAGTAGAAAAATTATAATAAAATAAATAATAAAATAATTAGCCCCTTTGATCATGACTTATTAGTTGGTCGTGGACACGGATGATTCTCCACTACTTCGGCGAAGGGTTTAGATATTACTATTGGATTAATATACTTACGGAGAAAAATCACATTAAACGTCCCTCGGATACGATTCGTATCGGGATCATACACCTCATAGGCATTACATTTTTTAATATTAGTAATAACAAATGGCCCTTCATACAATAGAAAGAATTTGTGAATACGTTTGTCTACAGCAGATGACTGGTGGTGTGTTCGTACAAGAACCTCATCGCCAACCTTGAACATACATGGTTTACCTTGTTGATCATGCCTAAGACGCCGTTTCTCAGCCTTTGATCGCTGAACTTCATTTGCCATAGTTAACTTTACTTTAGGATCTTCGGACGTACCAGGTGGATATTCCACGGCTTCATATATAGGACTATACCGTTCTTCCGTCAGAAAAAGTTCTCGAGGAGTAAACCCGGTTGATTCATGAATTGTATTATTCAGTACCCACTCAATATACTGAACATAGTGGGGCCAATCGGTATGATTATCATGACAGTATGTTCGAAATAGACGACCAAGTTCACGCATGACTCTTTCTGCGGGGTTGCTTTGCGGATGATAAACACTAGTTGTTGTGACCGATACTCCTAACTCAGAAAGACGGGTTCGCCATACTCTACTCATGAATTGAACACCGTGATCCGACACCACAGTTTTGGGAGTCCCATGAGTACCGATATAATCAACAATCATACGATTGGTTACGATAACAGCCGTAGATCTTTTAATGGAGAATAGTCGCACAAATCGAGAAAAACAGTCCAGGACGACAAAAATATACTTTACATTGTTCCAGCCAGATGGTAATGGACCATAAAGATCAACGCAAATACGATCAAGAGGAGCATTTGCAATTACATGCTGCATTTCACCTTCTACACGCACCGTAGAAAACTTGACTTGTTGACAGATCGTACAGGTTCGTACAACACGGAGAATGTTTCGATTACATCCACCAAAATAACAAACATCACGAATGGCTGCGATACATTTCTTTGGTCCAACATGACCCAAATGTTGATGGAAATTCAGAATTAATTCATCAATACGATGTGTTGGTATACAGACCAACCATTTATCCGAGTTTGGATGTCGACGATAAAACAAAATATTTTTATATACACAATAACGTTCTGTGATCGACATTTGACGGGGTATTTCTTGAGAAAGGGCTTCGATCAACTTAAAAAGTTTCATATCCATACGTTGTTCACATATTATATGATCAAATAATTTAATACGAAATTCATACTCAGATAACAGACGCTTAGGAGTAGTAATAAAAATACATGGTACATATATTTCACTTTCATGAGCATCTCGGTCCGGAGGATTTCGAGAGAGAACATCGATGATATTACTAGGCCCGGTTATATATTGGATACGTAGATCAAATTCTTGAAGGGCGAGAGTCCATCTAGTCAGACGAGCATTTCGTAGTCGACACCGGAATAAAAATGTAAGAGCTTTGTGATCGGTAAACACTCTTACTGGATGACCAAGAATAAGGACACGAAATTTATCACAGGCGAATACAACTGAAAGGAGTTCGAGTTCAGTGACCGTATAATTTCGTTCAGCTGCCTTAAGAGTACGACTAGCGAATCCAATAGTTAAACGTTCAGATCGAACATTTAGTTGGAATAATTCAGCTCCAAGTCCCACATGGCTGGCGTCGGTCTGAAGATAGAAATCTGACTGGAAATCGGGGTGTGATAAGAATCGCTCATCAAATGCTGCTTTGACGGAGTTAAAAATGGATTTTTCTTTATCACCAAAATGCCATGGAACATCCTTCTTAATTAGATCAATCAGTGGACTAATAAGAGAAGCATGTTGACTGGCAAACTTCCTATAAAAATTACAGAATCCAATAAATGATTGTAGTTCCTTTTTGTTGCGTGGAGATGGAAAATCACGGACCGCCTTTAGTTTGCTTGGATCCATTGACATCCCCGACGAAGTAATTACATGACCCAAAAATTTTACTTCGTTTCGAAAAAATGAACATTTACTAAATTTCAACGTCATACCTGATACAGATATTTTCCTAAACAATAGATTAAGTCGACATACATGATCGTCAAATGTAGATGAAGACACGAGCAAGTCATCGACATAGATATGGAGATCTTTGAGTATTTCGTCTTCACGACTATTACATGGATTAGATAAAACGACTTCGAGTGCTTGTTGAAAAGCGGTGTTTGATATATTTAAACCGAATGGTACTACTCGGAATTGGTATGTTCTTCCATCATATACAAACGCAGTATATTTTCGTACATCAGAGTGGAGTGGAATTTGCCAATATCCGGACGTAAAATCAATATTGGAGAACAAAGTCTTCCCACCGAATTGAGTCAACAGTTCATCGAGCGGAGGGGATGAATCTCTCATCGGAAGAATGATTCGATTAATCCTTCGGGCGTCAAGACACAGCCGTACTGAACCATCCGCTTTACCAACACAAACTATAGGATTGCAATAGGGTGAAGAGCATCTCTCGATCACCCCCCAAGTAAGCATACGTGTGAGTTCCTTTTCGACAGCGGGACGACGCGCGAATGGTACCGGATACGGACGTTCTTTAAATGGAACATCTTCAGTGACTCTAAAACGACATGTATACATTGAATTTAAACCAGGGCGTGTTCGGAAAATATGATGGTACTGATGAAAAACTGCGATCAATCGGCTGAGTTGATCAGAAGTTAGCGAAGATATGGATTGAAGATGATCTTTGATATTATTGAAAGGTTCAAGTTCCTCGTCAGTTATAGTATTTATACTAAAGATAGCATTTTCAAAATTATGACTCTTCAATAATTGCGATACTGTATCTACACTTGCAATACAATGATCAGTAATGGATCGCAAACAATCATTAGGTAAAACCGAAAGGGTGAAGAATGCATTTACTTGATTTATCGGGTCATTAGCGAAACTTGAAAACGGTATATTGATCTTCCATAATGGAAAGTAGGTCATGTGATTAGAATAATCAAGACGAACCTGATGTTGGGTTAACCAATCATCTCCTAATATGATAGACGCGGCAAGATGTGGAACCACTAAACAAATACAATCAGTGACATTTCCGGAGATTAATAACGGTAACAACACCTGCTTAGTGATTTTACGACTACGTCCATGTACCGCAGTCGTAATGGTTACACCTGTGACGGGCAAAATAGATAATCGCTGTCCCTCAGGAATACTCTTTCTTATCTTTGCAAAAGTATGTTCTGATACAGCAGAGATAGATGCACCAGTATCAAGGAGTGCCTGATATGTAACATCATAGATCGTGATGGGTAATCCAGGACGTTTATCGCGAAGAGAACTTTCTTGAAGAGCTGGAACGGAAGTAGTGACGGGAGTGGTACATCGAGATCGCATGGAGGCATCGTGATGTGATATACTTACACACGAGCCTCGTTGGCGTTTCCCGGCACATTTATTTGATTTATTATTGGTTCATTCTGCGCTGGTGTACGTCTAAGAGATTGACTCTCATGATTGGCAACATTTCGATGATTATTTCGGTCATTATTGTGATGCTGATGATCTCTACGACCTTGATAATTCCGTGGAAAATTTTCATTGTTTCTCCCTAAATGAGGTGGACGATTGTCTTGCGATCGGTTATTAGACATATCACAAAATGAAGTAGATTCTTCTATCTCATTTAAGATTGTCAATAATGCATTGGTAGTTTGTGGACCTCGACCCCGAATGGCCATTCCCAGAGCAGATGGATAGTGTTGAATGATAATTCCAACAAGATCAAATTGATCTATTGGTGGCGATAAATATTTTGCTTTGGCAATCCAAGTCATGGCGTGAGTAGTAATTCCATTCGGCGAACGATACTGATATGGTTGAAAGATTTCATTTCGAATTTTTCGTTGTGTAGATGCCGACCAAAATTGTTGTCGGAACAATGACGTTACTTCAGTATATACTGATGGGATGGGTATCAGAGAATCGAACCATACACGAGCATTCCCAGTCAAACGGCGTTGAAATAATTCAATTCGTTGATCATTCGAAGGACAGTGGTACTGGAAGTATTGCTCGAGTTGACACAAAAACTTTTCGGGATGAAGATCATAACGTTTACCCGTAAACTCAGATACAATATCGAGAAGTCGCTCCGTCTGATTCATAGACGACGATAAAATTGATGTACAATTAGGATTCATTTGTTGATAAGACATGTCAGTGTTGTTCAAACTCGCGTTCCCTAAGTTACACAAATTAGTTTGAGGAAGTGTTGTGATTGAATTCGAATCTTGTATCTTTCGAACAGTATCTTTCAGATTATTCACATCCTGATCAATACGAGAAACCGTAGCCGACTGTTCTTGATAAGCTCGATGAATGGTAGAGACATTTTTCTCAATTTTTGTTGTTCGGGCTTCAATAGCGTCTTGACGTTGAACAAAAACATTCATACTTTTGTCCAACTTATCGAAACGTTGTTTGTTTTCTTCTTTGGCTTCCTTCATAAATCCTAGCAAGTCAGAGAGAGAGACATCTGTTTTCTTATTTGAACCTTGATTAGATGGCGTCGTAGGATCGGCCATGACGTTTTCCGAAGTAGTGGTAGACGATGAAGTTGAAGACATTTGGAGATTATTTGGATCCAGCAAACGATCAATCAATCGATCAGGAGGATGTGTTTCTCGCTTACCAGCGGCATACATAGACAACAAGATAGATGTGAGTTCAAAC
This sequence comes from Sipha flava, assembly GCF_003268045.1. Taxonomy (NCBI): domain Eukaryota; kingdom Metazoa; phylum Arthropoda; class Insecta; order Hemiptera; family Aphididae; genus Sipha; species Sipha flava. The sequence continues at coordinate 1,496 of NW_020272963.1, read as the reverse complement.
AAATGATTAGATAACGAGAAAAATATACAGATATATACTTGTTTCACACGAAAAAATTAATATGAGAGATAATACAAATAAATGAGGAATAATTGAATAATAAGAAGAAATAATCACATCCGGTACGTCGGGACAACACATCACAACATACCAATTGGTCGGAATATAAATATTAAAATCAATTCTGCTTTGGCCGGTATAAAAGAAGATTATGTAAATGAAAACAATAAATAATTCAAAATAATTAAAAAAAATTCAATAAAACTTGATCTAAAATTGGACTGAAAATCAATCAAAAAAAATCACAATAGAAAAATTATAATGATACACACAATATTTAAACCTACCATTACACTCCCACTAGTGGGCACACCACTCGTTTCAACGAGGAACCTAACTAAATATACGTTCACGTACGCATCAACGAAAACACAGACGTGTGACTTCCTATAAGGCGGGTAGCGGTTACGCATACATCACGATCAATACGAGATACACTTAATATATTTCTACATCTAAAACTAACCGTCAGTGTGTGTGTGGGCCTAGCGGGAAAATATTATTTCGAGCTACTCAACGATTCGAACAACAGATTTAATGACATCTAAATGAATGTAAATAATAAAAAAAAATAATAAAAACATTAGATTTTATGAACATTAATTTGCGTCGTACGTCGTGCGGAATAATCGTCGCCACGACGTCGACCAAATCAATGATACCAAACATTATTCCAAGATAAGGAACGGTCGCACAGTCGTGCCGGAACGACACGCACTTAAAGTAATAAAATAACGACCTAGTGCATTCATAACAGATGTATATTGTTGAACGGTGGTAAAACGGCGTATGAAATTAAAATAGTCATTATAATTGACTTGATAAAAGGACGGTGAGACATTTTATAACAGACACACACACTTACGTGTACATTATCGTAAAGTTAAGATAAGCTTATCGCTAGTTGCCGCGGATCACCAACGACCAACGACGAAAACACCTCCGGTACTGCGATGATTGAAATGCACCTGAACGTCAGCGGTGGCATCTCGGCGGAATGCACAGTTACGTCATACATTGTGGTGAGAATGCAACACCGAACACCTCAATGACAACAACAGCGATAACGATGGAAGAAGTACACACCTCTCCAACCCAACAGTATGCGGCAGGTCATTGAACGGCAAATATAACATACATACGTACATTACGACCGGATCTTTGCTGTAATTATCACGCAGACAATAATCGTTCTTTTAGAATTGGTTGAATTGACCGGTATTTTCAATTTCGTTTTAATCATTATCATGAGCGTATATCCGTGTATAAATAAAATCGAGTGACCAAGAAAGAAAAGGAAAAAAAATAGAGAAAATAATATATAGTTTTATAAGTTTGGATATTTAAGTTCATTTATATGTGAAACATAATCCTGGCAGGGTCGCCATCTGCGACGTCTCATACAGTAAGATTCTGTCGAGCGCCCGTTGACGATC